>NC_012875.2:35703486-35712789 GCF_000003195.3 Sorghum bicolor
AATGATCATGCACATTACAATGATACCTTTGCTATCTTGGAGTAGAGGATAGTCAATAAGATTCCAATTTAGCTCCAAATAGCAATGTGAAGTCCAATTAATAAGCTTGGTGAAGACCAATTATAAATGCCAATTGATAGATCAAATCTTCACCCATATGAAATGAAAACCACTTTATGATCAAGTGCACTATGTTGTTGTGGTTGGCTTGCTTCATCTTATCTTGATTATTGCTTGCATGAGAGAACTAATAAGAATACCACTTGAACAACATGACTAGCTCTCTTTTGGGTGTTGCTTGCTCTCTTGATCAATCCTTTTGATTGCTTCAACTAAGCATCTCAAATGTCCTTTAGATCACCACTTCCATGTTAGCCTTCCAAGCACCATACTTGGTTTACCCACTCCTCGGGCGGCACGCCCCTCACATAGGGAGAAGTGACCTCTCTCCAAAGAACTATTTTTGATACTCACTTGAATTGCTTTGATTGATTGATTCAAGTGATGGACTTAATGTGATGAGTAACCAAGAATCCTTCTTTAAGTCCTTTTCTTTCTACTTGTTTAAGTCCTTTTCTTTCTACCAAATGATCTCCAATAGTCACTAGAACTTAAACTTCATCTTCATCTTGAGTTTGATCTTGATGTTCAATTTGAGTACTAAAATGTGTATACCAAGTACATTCCACAATCAAATGACCTTGTACTCATTACTTGTCATGCTTCTAGATCAATTCAAAACCAAACTCAGGTGCCTCAAATACTTATAATCATATTTCCAACTTGAGCACCTTTCAATTGAAGTGACTCTAGATCAATCCAATAATTGTCACTTTTCTGGCAGATTCTGTACCCTTTAAAGAAATATCCATATCTCACAATATACAGATCCAAATACCACTAAATTTGGTGGAGATGTGATTTACTAAGTCATCTAGCAGCTGTAAAAATTTGATCTTCATTTGACTTATAGATTGCTACCAGATTTCAATTCTTCCACCACTGTTGCATGCTGAAAACTGCTGCACTATAGCTGATAAGATACACTACAAAACTAGAGTATCCCTTATCTAATATTCATGAAATTTCTACAGCATCTTCTATGATAAGTGCACAGCATGCATACCAAATTTCAAGCCATTCCAATAAGATTTGATCACTCAAACACAGACTTGATCTCAGCTAGCTCAGATTTTCAATGTTGGACAGATTTCAAGCAATTGAGCTATACTTGTTCAATTTGAATCAAACTTGAAATCAACTTGATTGAATGCATTCACAAGACATATATCAATTCAATACACTTACTAAAAGTCATCTCATGAACTTATCCAACCCAAATCAATCCAAACTTGATTACTAAGCATTTAATCCATTCAAACATCTTATAGCAAGCAACATTGCATATATATCCAATTCAATCAACTTATATGCACCCAAATGAATGTGATCAACAAAGATATATCTTGGTTAGCTTATGATCATCCAATTTGCAAGCTTCATCTCATGTATTTGCAAACCATCAAATAATCCAATAAATTACCACAACTTGAATGTGACACTTGTATGTTGTAGCACATTTGGACTTCACTATCTTGTCTTGGCATTGGGATGAGATAAGCACTAAACTTCAATACTTGACTCAATCATATGATGAATAATATAAGATCAATTGAATCAAGTCTCCAATGCTGATGGTACCTACACACAATTATCCACTTTTTGATGGTACCCAAACTAGTTTGGGTCCTCTCAAGTTAGGTGCAACATACTTAGGCACAGCCTTAGTATGAGTAGCGGGATGTTTTGCAATAGCAACCATAGAGGTACCATTACCATCCTTTCTAAGCATAGTATTATCATCAATTGAAATAGGCTTAGAATTATTACCTAAGGGACATGAATAAGCCATGTGTCCCCTTTCCCGGCACAAGTAACAACTTCTCTTTGATTGAGCCTTTTCTTCCTTGCTCATGTGTTGCTTCTCATTGCCTTGCCTCTTGAGAGTTGCTTGAGCCTTCTTCTCAAGCTTGGTAGGACACCTCGAGGCAAAGTGTCCATCATCCTTGCACTCAAAACACTTGATGTGAGCATAAGCTTTCTTCTTGTCTTCATTATTGCTCATCATCTTGGCATCTTGGATTTGCATTGGATGCCTTGCTCTCCCACCCCTTCTTGTTTTCTTCTTCTTCTTCATCAAGTCATCACCATCATGGTTGATCTTGACTTGAGCTTGGGGTGTCTTCTCTTGCTCAACTTGTGGCTTAGGTTGAGGCTCTTCTTGTTGCTTCACCAATTGCTTGGTTGGGCACATTGAGGTGAGATGACCCCAAGTGCGGCACTTGAAGCACTTGACATGTTTTAGCCTCTCTTCTTCTTTCTTCTTCTTAAGCTTCTCTTTGTTTGGGCAACCATTTGCAAGATGACCCACTTCATGGCACCGATAGCACATGAAATGAGAGACCTTTTCTCTCTCTTGCTTTCTTTTGCCCTTTGTCATCTTCTTCTTAAAGCCAAGGCCACACTTGTCACCATAGTTTCTTTGAGTCTTCAATATATGCTCAAAGGTGACTTTTGAGTAGTAGCACCTCTCCAACTTGTTGCTCAAATTCTTCACTTGTTCATTAAGCTCATTGTTCTCCTTCAAAAGGTTAGTCTCACAAGACATAGAAGTAGAACAAGCATCTATATGTGAAGAACATGGCATAGATAATAAATCATCACAAGAGGTGGATACATGCTTCTTGCCTACATCACAAGGGTTAGTAACAATATGTGATTGATCATTTGACCCAAGTGATGAGCTCTCACTAGTTTTAATTTCTTCATTAGAAAGCCTCTTAGTGAGAAAAGCATAATCTTTTACTAAGTTATCATGAGCAACACAAAGTTCCTCATGAGTCAATTTTAGCTCCTCATGTGAACAAGTAGTAACATAAAGTAGATGCTTTTGTTGTTCACATGTGGTCTTTAGAATTGAGTTTTCATTTTCCAATTTCAATGTTTTAGCTTTCTCATTTTCTAAAGACATAGTCATGCTAGCAAGTCTACGAACAAGCTCATCATATGAGACAACATGATCAACCACATTAGCATTATATACCTTGGTGTCACCATGTGACATGAAGCTATGTGGTGTAGTGGATGGGCTTGTAGTAGCATCATAGTCATGGCTTGAGCATGAACCATCACCTTCACCATCAAGTGTGCATGGAGTACTATCTTCATTTGTATCACTTGTGGCATCATCATCAATCTTGTCAAGTGAGCTTGTGGTAGACCGATCATCATCATCACTTGACCATGAGGTGGAGCAATCCTCCACAACCACGGTGTTGTGGTCATGCTCAACATCCTCATGTGCCTCCACCTTTGGCACATCATCATCATCATCGGAGATTGCCCTATATTTCTCATTGAGAAATACCCAAATCTCATGGGCGGTCTTCATGTCAATGATCTCTCCAAATATGCAATCATCCAAAGATCTATACATGATGTTAGTAGCTTGGATGTCTAGATCTAGGCATTTCTCTTGTGCTTGAGTTAGATCATCTTCATCCAACACATGAGAAAAGCCTACATCTACCATCCACCACATTTGAGGAGAAATAAACATAAAATTGCATTGCATCCAATTTCTCCACTGTGCAAAGTGTGTGCCATCAAAAGAGTGTGGACACTCAACATCTAGCCCATAAGCCGCCATCCTCTCGGGTCGGTGAAGACCTCAAATGAGAGACCTAGCTCTGATACCAATTGAAGGGTCGAGATGGCAGACTAGAGGGGGGGTGAATAGTCCTTTCTAAAAACTATAACACGCCGGCTAACCAAAATAAATGCGGAATTAAATCTATCGGCCTAGCTAAGACTACACCCCTCTATCTAAGTTCTATAGCACCTTGAAAAGATCCTAAACAAGCAAGCAAGGTGCTATCTTATCAAGAGCTCACCTAACCAATTCTAGGAGCAAGGTCACACAAACCTATGCCACTAGTACTTTGCAAACTGGGGGAGCTCCTACACAAACTAGTGAGGCAAAGCGCACAAAGCCTAAGCTCACTAGCAAGCTCAATAACAAGGCAACTAATGCCAAATTAGAGAGCACAACTTACTTAGCTACACAAACTAAGCAAAGTGACTAACAAGGTTACACAAACCGAATTAGCCACGCAAGGGGAACTACTTCTAGCTACACAAGCAAGAAGGTAACTAGCAAGCTACACAATCTTAACTAATTACAAAAACAACTACACAAGCACAAGTATATAAAGAATGTAAATACAAGCTCATGTATAGCGAATGCAAACCACCGAGAAGAGTAGACAATGTTGGCACGGTGATTTTTACCGAGGTTCACTTGGTTGCCACCAAGCTACGTCCTCGTTGTGGCGATACACCCACTTGATGGATCACGAGCTAATTGGCATTCCAAAGCCAAACCCTCAGCGGGTGCCGCACATCCACTCTCAAGATGGGGATCCTCCAAGCCACAAGCAATCCACTAGAGTTGCTCTTCGCGATCCCCGTGGGGTGAGCACCGTACCCCTCACAATCTCTTCTCCGGAGCACCGCACAATCTCCTTGCGTGCTTCGACGGAGTCACAAGCCACCAAGCCGTCTAGGAGGTGGCAACCTCCAAGAGTAACAAGCACCACCAGCTTGCAACACGAACACCTAGTGCCACTCGATGCAATCTCTCAATGCAACGCACTAGAATCGCTCACTCACACAATCGGATGATCACTATCAAGCATATGTGAGTTGGAGGCTTCACTAGCACTCCCCAAGCATGGACACTAAGTCCCAAAGGTGCTCGGCACTTGCCAAGGCCGGCCACAACTTCTATTTATAGCCCCAAGGGCTAAACTAGCCGTTACCCTTCACTGCGCAAAAGTCGACCACACCGGACGCGTCCGGTATTGACCAGACCAGCGTCCGGTGCTCTTGACCGTTAGAAAACTAGCCGTTGCCTCTGACACTGACAGGGCACCGGACTCTAGCTTTTGAAATATCGGACGCGTCCGGTGTCACATCGGACGTGTCCGGTATGCACCGGACGCAAACTCAGAGAGCCTCGCAAAACTTGAACCAACACCGGTCGCCACACCGGACGCACACACCGGACGGTCCGGTGTGCACCGGACTCACACCCAGAGAGCTCTACAAGAGGAGTTTGCACCGGACGCTAACTCGGACGCGTTCTAGTTCACACCGGACGCGTCCGGTGTGCACCGGACGCAAACTCAGAGAGTTTCACCGGGAAAGCGACCTCACCGGACGGAGCACACCGAACTCTACGAGAAAACTGTTTCCGCGTCCGGTGCCTCAACTCGGACGCGTCCGACCTCATACCGGACGCGTCCGGCCTGAAAGCCTGCGCGAAAAGTTTCTCAACTTCTACCCTTGCTTCCATGTGCCAACACCAAAGTGTCTCCACACTTGTGCACGTGTGTTAGCATTTTCACATCCATTTTTCAAGGGAGTTAGCCTCTCAACTTGCCACGCCACTCGATCCTAACACGTATGCAAAGTTAGATCGCTCAAGTGGCACTAGATGACCGATATGCAAACAAGTTTGCCCCTCTTGATAGTACGGCCATCTATCCTAAATCCGGTCATAAACTTCTCTACACACCTATGACCGGTGAAATGGAAATGCCCTAGGTTATACCTTTGCCTTGCGCTTTCCATTTCATCTCCTCCAATGTTGATGCAACACATGCACCAACCAATCACCAAAAGATATGATCCACTTCATATCATCATGTGATCATATTGGTTCATCGATCTTGACCTCACTTGCTCTTCACCGTTGCCTCGGTCCATCGGCGCCAAGTCTTGCTCAAGCTTCACCGTCACACGCGGTCCCTCGCTTCAAAGCCTTCGACTTGCCCTTCACTCTTGCAACCGGTCCATCGAGCCAAGCCTCATCTTGATCTTCTCCACCTTGGTCACATGACTCCATGTCATGTCTCATATGCAATGAGCTCCTCCATCATCATATCATCACCTGTGGACTAATCTCCTGTGTATCTCACATAAACACTATTAGTCCACCTAAGTTGTCACTCAATTACCAAAACCAAACAAGGACCTTTTACAAAGCTCGAGCATCCCTCTGTATTAACAATGAGAGGGCGATGATCAGACTTTACCATCTCACCATTAATAAGATGGGCATTAGGAAATAAAGTGTTCCAACCTGCATTCGCAGTGCCTCGATCAAGCCTTTCTCTGATCCTTCCTCTTTGCCATGTGAACTCATCTCCTGAAAACCCAATATCAGCCAATTCACAGTCCGTCAAAGCATCTTGGAAAGCTTGTAGATGGACTTGAGCTCTACTTCTCCCTCCTTCCTTCTCATGGTGATATAAAATCTCATTAAAATCACCAATAGCCAGCCAGGGCATCAACACCCCCTCCATATAGAGCTCTCAATGCCTCCCATGTTAGGTGCTTTTGATCCCACTTCGGCTCACCGTATATGCCTGTAAGTCTCCAAACCTCATCTCCTCTAATCTCCACATCAATAAAATATTTCGACACACCCATGCACTGAATATTTAGCTCCTTTCTCCACAACATCAGCAAACCCCCACTCCTTCCATCACTCTCATCTATAATGAAGTGATCACACCCCAACCTTCGTTTCAGTTTATCTGCCTTTATTTTACCCAGATGCGTTTCAGACAGAAAAAACACATCGGGTTTCTCACACTTCTGAATATCCAGGAGCGCGCGTACTGCCCGGGCACTAGCCATGCCCTGGCAGTTCCAAGCTAATATTTTCATTGTGCCCGGTCACTCTCCTCAAGGGAGAGTGCCGATCTAATGCTTGGGTTGTTCAACCTATCCTCCTCTTCCCCTCCATTCCTCCTAGGACGCTTTTTCTCTTGTTCCTTCAAAGGGCTGATTGACGCATCAATATGAGTTGATTGTTCTGAACGGATGACTTCCATAGCCACACTTCCAGAACTGCCATCATTTGTTTCTCCCTTCTTCAAAGATAGCGTCTTTTCCAGGTCTGCATCCCCTAAGGATGTTTGCATGTCTTCCAAATCATCTTGGACGCTGTCTCCTCTTCCACCTCCTCTTCCTCTTCCTCTTCCACGGCCTCCACCTCTACCTCCACGTACATCTTCCCTTCCTGGCATCAAGGACAAAAAGGGGACCCGTAACCAATCTCCCCATTGACAGCTCTCCTTACTATGCACTCCATCCCCACATTCTGTGACCTCATGCCTAATACATCCATAGAAGAAGCAAAAGGTCGGTAGCTTTTCATACTGAACCAAGTATTTCATCCTCTCCTTGAGTGTAATTGGCACCACCCTCACCGGCGGTTTCTGAACCTCAATCCAAACCCTAGTACGCAGATATGGGGTAGGGTTTAGTTTTCCTTCATTGACCACCACCGTGATGGGATCCCCCACCTTCCGAGCAACCTTCTCTGCTAACTCCCTCTTCTTCATCAAGCCCTCCAGCACCCCTTGAATTCTTGCCCATACTAGAATTTTATCCAGCTTATATGCATGGACATTAGAGAAACCATCATATTCATCCATCACAATTGCCGCCTCTCTAAATAGCCATGGGCTTCCATCCATCACCCGATTCCAATCGCCTAGACAATGGAGTTGAGCCAGGAACAAATTTGGAGCCAGCACCTTGAAAGTTACCTCTTTCGCAGTAGACCACGCATTACGTAAAGCACTGAACAATGCTGCATGGCTGAAGGGTTTCGAAGTATGAACCCTAAAGAGGGTCAACCATCTCACCTCCTTCACTAGCGCTTCAATTTCACCGGAGAAGTCAAGATCATCCTCCTCTTCTCCCTGCAGATTCAACTTCTCCAAACGCTCCTCCAAGTTAGGGCTTACGCCCCCTTCCTCCGAAGCCATCCCCTTCCCCTTCTCCTTCGGTTGATCCGCCATACACAGATGCCAACGGACGCACAACTCCTTGCGGAGGGACGGTGCAGCGTCAGCAGATGACACTCCATCATAAATTATAAAAGGCATATTTGATGACAAGTCACTATTATAACTAGGAGAATTTTTCGCGCATTGTTGCGGATATGAAGAAGGAATATAAATAGAAAGCTTATAAATTTATAAGAAAATATAATCTAAATTTGAAAAATTAAAATTTAATATATTTTTATTTTAATCGATTCAACACCCATTATCTAGTCTAGCACTTTTTTTTAGTCTTGCTCCGCCAGTGGACATTACCATTGACAGGTGAGAAAGTACATATGTTGCAAAAGGAAAAGAAAAGATTAGTTCGTACATATTTTAGTTCTCTTTAGACAAAAAGAAGGCAGGCCTATTGCCACATAATCAAAAGCATGCAAGCCATATAGTCGCAAGTGTTGTATGACTATACACCTCTCCATCTGAGATCCTTCTGGCATACAAGTGAAACAAACAGTAGCAGATCATACTGCTACACGATCGGCCTTTAGTCCCGGCTGGAAAGAGGCTTTAGCCCTGGATTCTGAGCTGGGACTACGCTTCTAGAACTAAAGGCCCCCTCTTTAGTCCTGGCGCAACGCACTGGGGTTAAAGCCCCGCCTTTAGTCCCGGTTGGTATTACAGCTGGGACTAAAGAGTGCTGTCAACGGTGCCACGCAACAACATCCTTTGTCCCTGCTAGTAATATCAGCTAGGACTAAATGGACCCTAGTTTTTTCTTTTTCTCTTTTCAGTTCGGTTTTTAGTTTTGTTTATTCATTTAATATGTTTTTCAATATATATATAGGGAGAGTATACTCTGTAACTAGCTACAAAATATGTTATTCTGTAGCCACCTCTATTTACGATAATTTTTATATACTAATTTACGATAATATGTATACATATTTACGATAGTTGGGTTACTATAACACATGGGGATGTTTATCGTAATGTTGTAGTAAACCACCTAGTAAAAAGTTACTATAATCTCGTAAATTAACATACTAATTATCGTAAATCAAAGTGGCTACAGAATAAGTTATTTTGTAGCTAGCTACAGAGAATATATATATAGGGAGAGTATACTTTGTAGCTAGCTACAAAATATGTTATTCTATAGCCACCTCCATTTACGATAATTTTATATACTAATTTACGATAATATGTATACATATTTACGATAGTTGGATTACTATCACACATGAGGATATTTACCGTAATGTTATAGTAAACCACTTAGTAAGGAGTTACTATAATCTTGTAAATTAATACAGTAATTATCGTAACTCAAAGTGGCTACAAAATAAGTTATTTTGTAGCCAGCTACAAAGTAATATATATA
>NC_012875.2:35716033-35741633 GCF_000003195.3 Sorghum bicolor
AGATCTCATATTTTATTGACTTTCGGTAACATAATTAAGAAATATATATACAGGTCAATCATACGTATTCATTACAAAATACTCACTCATCTATCAAAGATTTCAACCCACTTAAATCTTTCTTGCTGCCTCTAATGGAGTCGAGGTACAGCACCTTCCCCCACTTGGAAATGATGACGACAGCAATCCAGTGCCCACCACAGTTATGCGCAAACATTACATAGTCTTTGTTGGCATGTTTCCTTAGGCCTTTTTCTAGATACCGCACACTATAATCTCTATCAGTCGTAAGGGTTTCTATGGACAATGGATCTGGATCAAGAAGGCCAACCGGCAATCTTTTGTCCCTAGCTTCTACAATGAGGGATCTAGGAATAGAGAAGCTAAGCAATTTAGTTGGCATATATATATATATATATATATATATATATATATATATATATATATATATGCATCATCTAGATCTAGAAAATGAATGAGTACAATGGTACTTACAGTGTCAAGCAGCGAAGAAGGGCCATATCCATTGCACCAAGTGTGAAGAGGTCAAACAAGTCTTCATATCCCACAGGCAACGGCTCTAATTCTAATTCACGTAAGAAATGCTCGTGCTTGAACATGCCAACTATACCAGTGTTTCCATTCTCTGCAACTGCTTTCATGTAGTGGGCATTAAGAGCAACACACCCAGGTCCTGCCTTCTGAACTTCTGGTGCTGATAGCAGTGGCTGTCCAAATTGGAACTTGGGGTTAGCCTGTACCCATATAGACGGCGTGGGGGCACTATTCAATGATTTGGCGCGTTCTGCCAGCTGCTTATGCTGCTTGACACCCACCTGCTGGCCAAAGGTGTCACTCTTGGCTGATCGCTGATGTTCAGATGCAGCATGCGTCGACTTAGTTGGATTCTTGGGTGCCACAATCGCCTTGGAGGCACTATTCGCTTTACCAACTGGTGAGGATGAAACATGATGAGGTACCACAAGGTCCTTCAAATTGATTTTGGCTGACCCAGAAAGTGGAGATCTTAATGGATTTGGAGAAGAGGCCTTTGGTGATACCTGAATGCAAGTCCTACTCCACTGGACCCTTATGAATAAAGCCTCTCCAAGAGTTCTAACCTCATCTCTACTTATAGGCGGACTCAGCACATAGCCCTCATGTTCAGGATATACAAAATCAATAAGTACAATAGCATATCCATCCTGTACTGGAACCGAATAAAGCTGTTTTTGCTGTGGAAATACCCGACCCCTTGCTACCACTACCTGGTAACCTCCAGGGTTGATTACCAGTGTACACAACGTTGGCTCTATAAGAAGGTCCAACTGTACATTGCAGAGTGCACCTGAGGCCGAGGCACAACTGCTCTTCAAACTGAACATTGAAGTGGGGTTGGAAGGCGACCTCAAATCAATTCCACGTTCAAGTAGCTTGGTCATGATATCATTAGTGACCTTCTCAGTAACATCTTGTGTGACCTTCTCGGTAACTTCTTGTGTCACTTGGCTTCTAACTTCTTCTTTAATGGCTTCCACATCCACATGCTTCCTCTTTCTATACATGCTGGTGCAATCCGGCCAATACTTCCAGCCGCTGTAACTAGAGACACCACGCACGCGCCTTGTCTGTTCTGGTCGGCCCAAAACCTCAGTGAGCACATCTCTTTCCCTGACCGAAGTAACCCCTGAAGACTCAAGGGCTGCTTGCTTCTCTAGAATTTGATGTGAGAGACTTTCAGCACTCTCTGACAACCAATGAATCTCAACAGTACCTTCTGACTTAACCAATTTACTTCTTGCTCGCAGCCAATTCCTAGAGCGACCCAGAGGAAATGTGTCCCAAGGATTAGTGATGCCAGCGCTAGCTAACTCCCTGTCCTCTTGCTCCCACTTTTGGGCCATCCCAGCATACCCTCCTGTACCTAGGTGGTGTACATGCACGTGCCTCTCCCGGAGCTTCTTGTATTTTTCACTTCTTGCCTTTGCATTTTCGCTCTCCTGAAGTGTCACAAAATCTTGCCAATCTTGAAGGGGAATGTATGGGTGCTTCACCCTTGCATCCAACCCTTTCCTGATGAATGTACGTACTAGATCACTTTTGTGTGTTCTCCAACTTTTGGCTATCATCTGCATCATGTTCTTATATGCAATAACCTTCAACTCATCAGAAAACACCAAAAAGGGATGGACACACTCATCAAACAATAGCTTCTTGTCCTCTTCACTTAGGTCAGAAAATGAAGGCAGGACCAATGATATCCTTTGCCTAGCAATCAGACCAGCAAGCTTCCTCATTCTTAAGTGGGCCTTCCTCTCAATGGGCATCCCATCCGGAGTGAGCTCTGTGACATCTATCGTGTCCCCTGGCCATTGTGTGATTGTCCTCTTTCTCCGTGGGTGACGTGAAGGTTCAGATGTGTGCACCTCTGCATTAAAAAGTATGCTCTCTTCATCCTCTTCAATATCTTCCCCATGTTGGCCCCCTGCATCAGCTCTCTCTTCTTCCTCTTCAATAATATTTGTTTTCTTCGAAGCTGATGATGAACCTCCAACAGACACCTACAAAACAAATTATAGGAAGGTTGTTACTGAGCATGATAAAGCTCTGCCATCTAACAGGAAGTAAGAGTGTTGGTATAACAAAAAGCTAAAGATTACCATTCTGTTTGGGATTAGTATATGTAGTCAGCAAGTAGCACTCAAGAGACACACCTCAATGATAAGCCTTTTCTTTGTCAGGTTCCTAGAAATAGCAATCAAAATAATTAAGTAACTAAGTAGCACATGGAAGTACTTGGAAAAAAGAATACAGCCTCCGGAACTCCAGATATCTTTGTATGTATATATCATCTAGTGTCTAATTAAACAAACAGACTGTGCTATAGATAGAACTAGAATAGAATTTTCCTATTCTGACCAATTAAAGCATACATACTATGAAAACTAACACAAAATTTAAATTCTTTAGTACGTAGTTCATCCACTGCCCTAATAAGTTAGGCCAGCTATTTTACTGACAACGCATAAAGCAGATACATTTCGATCATAAGAAACTGAACTTAATTTGATAACACAACAGCTTAACCTTCATTATAGGGTATATCTAATAGCAAAGCAAAACTGTATATAGTTGGGATCAACCAAAATATGAGGTGGGTGTAAAGATTGCTGGTCATAGAGTTGTTAGTTTCTTTTTCAGGATTTTAGTAGAATCGATAGTTCCTTCGGAGATTAGATAGTAATTGGGATGTTCAAGATTTGCTACTGTGGAAACATGATCCTGGGATAATATATGCATGGCATGTGAGTATGTGTAACAAGCTGAAGACCTTGGAGAGGATTGGCCATTTGTGCTGGGAGAACAATCAGCAAATGAAAGGTCCAGCCATCCAAGTGCTAGGAGGATGCAAATCCTCGCGCTTGCACCTACGTTACCTTTTTATAATCTTGCTAAATTTGTTTATTTAAGATTAATATTGTGGCCTTATTGATTTTTTCATACGACTGTATTGATTTGGGAAGGGAGTCAGATTCAGATGAGTTGAGAGAAGGACTGCAAAATTGGACACAGGCCCGAGTTTCTCATATAATAGCATCATATAATAGTTGGAGGGGCTGAGGGGATATTTTTAATTTAAATTTAGAATTCTCTCTAGGTTTTATTTCCACTAATTTAGTATTTTCCTGAATAGAAACTCCTATTCCTCTTAATCGTAAAATTGATCTTTAGCCAATGTTTGGATGTTTGCGGTGCAAAAACGTTTTTTAGTGGTTGACTAATCTTTATAGAAACATATACTGATTGAGAAGTTAAAGATGTCATCCCCTGTTGTGTTGAAGAAGATTGCTATTACTTACTTAAATGATTCATCTATTTCTCTTGAGGACCACGTGCTTCCATGCACTGCAGGAGCTTTTAGTTCTCATTGAGTGCATCGTTCAACAGTGCGTATATGTGCTTGTTTGCAAATAAAGACGAATGCTCTAAACCTCATTCTTAGCAAGCCAACCATGTATGAGCATGTAGTTACAGATGCAGATGTCCTTTTCTTTTCTTTTGTCCATAAGGGAGAGTGTGTGTGTAGGACGTTATTTAATTAATTACTTGTGATTGATGCATGTTTAGAAGATCCATGTAATTATGTTCTTTGTGTTTGTTTATTATAGTATATGTAAATGCAAACTTGGATGCCTTCCTTTTCTTGATTCAAGAACTTAACTATGTTAGCACATGGATGTGCTGGGTAAACTTATCTGAGGCTGCTGGGGGAGCCAGTCAGAACAAATAATGCTTTATTCATTGTGTTTTTTTTCCAATTAGTTCTATATATCTTCTGTTGTTGCTTGTTTAACAGTATGCCAACGCCATCGTCTCACATGATCATGAAAAAAAAACAATTTGGTCAGTTGCCTTGTGTTTAAACAAAATACTAGCGCTAGAAAATGACCGGACTAGAATAGAAATTTTCCTAATTTGACCAACAAAAGCATACATGCTATGGAAACTGACAAAAAATGTATATAATTTCAGTTAGTACTTTCAGGTTCATCCACCGCCACACCTATTAAGTTATTAAATCAGATGTTTTACTCTACACGCAAAAAGCAGAAACATTACGATGAGAGGTAACTGAACTTAATTTGATAACGCAACAGCTAAGACTTGGTGTATCCAATAGCAAAGCCAAATAGTATATAGTTAGCAGGATCAATCAAAATATGGTGATGCCTTTGAAAGCACACCTACAACACTATGCATGTAAGAATTTACATAGCCAATTAATATAACCTTACTGTTGCCATCAATATGGATATATTTCCAAGCCCATGGCAGTAACCTTTTAGAGCACATATGGACAGAATAAATAATGTATTATATCAGTGTTTTCAACAACAATGTAATCATAAGCTACATCAAACAGGGTCATATATAATATCCAAGCACATGCCATATAAACATTAAGCATTTTACATAGTGCAACAATCTCAAGATAAATATGCAGACACCATTGTAGATATTTATTAGAGCACATTTATATAGCAGTAAAGCTTAATTCATATGATTGCAGCTGGAAATATAATAGAATCACTAAATAAGCTAATATATATCTACTAATTAGTTGTACAGCTTGCACGACCATATTAAATCCCTGAAGAAATATAGCTACTCTTGATTGTGAGAACTTGAGACTATATATGATATAAAAATTTAGCTGATTAATATCACCAATAGTTAACTTATGGATATTAATTTCGTAAAGCTAAATATAATGTGCATGGGCTACTATAGTATGCATGTGTACTTGGTGCGTGTGGCATTAAATGCTAGTCATGACTTACACATTACTTTTGTTTTTTTAATTTTTATATATTCTTACAACCCACCTTTGGAAAGGGTACAATTAAGCTGCAGATCATAGATCAATGCCTGGACTACTAGTACTAGTACTCATTCACAAACAAAGCAGCAGGCTCGCGGTATAGTATTTACCTTTTGGCGAGCTCAGAGTAGTGGCGGCACAGGATTGCAATTGGCGTTTGGGCCTACGAAGGCGTAGGCAAAGGGCTCGGCCAGGGTGGAGAGCTAGGGCGCCATGCAGGTCGCAACCTCTCGCCAGGCCTTGCGCGGTCATCTCCGGTGTGCTCGGGTTGCCTCCTCGCTAGAGATGACCTCCTCTCGAGTCACTCAGCGGATGGGGTGGCGTTGGAGACGGAGGCGCGGGGGGATTCGTGGATCGCGGATATGTGACGACGCGCGGCTTTGCATTGCAACCATACGGTGATGGCGCCGCCGGTACTGGGATGCCGCGACAGAACGGGCGAAGAAGGAGGGCCGGAATCTGTGTGTTGGGTCAAATTTGATATTATCGATGGGTCGGAAAACCCTAGCTAGCATATATACCCTCAACTCGGCGGCGTGCGTGCAGATGCGGCGGCCCGGCCGGTCTAGATGCCAGCAAGGGACGAAAATTTTGAAAGCTGTACGCGGAAAAAGAAAAAAATTAAAGGCGTGTCTGTAATCGGGAAAGGGGGGCGGGGCCGGGGGGGGAGAGCACAGAGTACATTTGGCTGAAATTGGCGGTTAAGGCCTTGTTTACTTTCAAAAAATTTTGCAAAATAGAAATAGTAGCATTTTCGTTTGTATTTGACAAATATTGTCCAATTATGGACTAACTAGGCTCAAAAGATTCGTCTCGTCAATTCCGACCAAACTGTGTAATTCGTTTTTATTTTCATCTATATTTAATACTTCGTGCATACGTTTAAAGATTCGATGTGACGGGGAAATCTGAAAAATTTTGCAAAATTTTTCAGAACTAAACAAGGCTTAACTCAGAAAAATTTTCGGGCATGTGAGCAGTCGTGGGTCGACCTATTTCCCAATAGAGAGGGGTAATCTATATATTGGAATTTCTTGCAGCCTCAACCGGATTTTCGGTTTGAGCGAGCTCTGCTGCTGGTTGTGGTGTGCTGCAACAGAGAGGGCGTACTGCAGTATGTGTGCTCGCGGCAATTCTATTAAACGGAATTTCTGATGTCTGTGTCTGGAACCACTAATTATATAATGCAAGTACATGTTTGGTAGTTTGTCTTGAACTAATGTATGCACTGTATGTGCTTGTGGAACCACTAAATCAGATTTGGGGATTTAATAATAATGCTTTCCTCCAAGTAAAGTTCACAAGTTTTACAAATGGCTTTGGAAATCTACATGCCAAAACAAGAGGAAAGTTTTCTTTTGCTTCTGCTCAAGACGATATATATATATATATAGATAGATCTGAATTGCTTAGACCCAGTGCTTGTTTTTTTTTGAAACGGAAACAAGTTCCATTTAAAAACTGACCATGCATATCAAGCATGCTGCAATATCTGTCACAAGGGTCTGTACAATTGGTGGATGCCATAAACCAGAATCATCAGCACCTAGCAGTGATATGCCATGTTACAGTAACCTGCCATTTATGGACCCCGCCACTCCATCTGCACTTATGCCATGTTACAGTAGCCTGAAAAAACAACAGCAGCAGAAACAAATTTGTTACATAATTAATTGATCAAAGTAATCAGTCATGAATTTAAAACAGACAGCTGCTTGATAGGGCTCCAACACCAGCCTCCTATTTTCTTCGTATCCTCCTCGGTGTCATTTTTTTTGGAACCCTACAAAAAAAAACATGGATCAGCTCCAAGCACCACAAGTACTTTGGAACATAACAAAGCATCAGAAATCTTTTTTAGCACATTTTTAGCACCACAAAAAAAGTAAGCATCAGTCAATCAATTTTCTTAGCTGATTTCTACCTACTGTGCTGAGCTACCAGCAGCAGCCAACCACACCATCATCATCGGCTGTTTCAAATCAACTTAAAAATTGGAAGCAAACAACCACAACACAGTCACGGCAACATCATAAACACATATACCTGAATCCGGCTTCTACCAGTCCATCCTTGATTAGGTCACGAAATATTTCAGGATTATCATGATAGGGCAGCCAGCCAACAGGTTGACAACTGTTCCTCATCATCCTTGTTTGCATCGCTACATAATTATGCAGCGCAAAGCATGCAATAATTAACTTCGATTGCTTATCTTCACTTGTATAGAATGGTATTTTCTCCAGCACTTGCCACTTACTCTTGAGAGCTCCGAATGAACGTTCAACAATACCACGAAGTTGAGCATGGTAATAGTTGAACACCGCTTGTGGATTCAGAACATCGTTGGTATGGGGATATCGGCTCATATATCTTGTGTTCTGGGAATAACCTGAGTCCACCAAATAATACCTACCTACAAAATTAAATAGCATAGCAACACAATCCATGCCTTCTTATTAAGTAGTACAATTACTCATATATAACTTCATTAGTTAGCCAACTAACCTGCCGGTGGGTGCCGAAAATCGCCTGTCTCCCAACCCTTCTTCAACACAGCCATATCATGAGCTGCCCCAGACATCCCTACACCAACATATGTGTATATCATGTCAAAGTCACATATCGCCAACACATTTTGGGTGGTCATGTTGTTCCTATCAAGGAAATGTTGACGTGACTGGCGATTGACTTTAAGCGGAATGTGTGTACAATCTAGAGCTCCAATGCAACCATCAGACATAGGTGAGTATTCTCTGAGGGTATCATGAACTGTTGAGAAGTGTGCATCCTTTGGACCAATAACTCTGTGTGCGAAGCTGAATAGCGCTTCTATCACTTCATCAAACTTCTTGCCCACAACCCCTTGTGTTCTTCCACATCTATAACTCACTTGTTTTTGTGACTGTCTTGTTCCACAAGCCCATAGGAACAGCCCTAAAGCCTCCATGGAATCAAAATTGTCAAAACATAATGGCAAACCATGGCAATTTACTATTTCCCAATGCAACCTATTGAATGCATCAGGGTACATGCGGAAGTTGTCAAAGCATCTTTTGTCATTAGATAAAGTCATTTGAACCCATTGTCGGCCTGACAAATCTCGAAAATTCAATGGAGGGTTCAGCACTGGAGGTACACTTGCGTAGTAGGCACCAATTGCCCCAAATGCAGCAGCATGCCACAAATCCCATAAACATGAATCACTCAAAGTAGTTACTGTTGTGTTCTCTGATCCATCATTGATTTCCATGTCGAACAATCTTCAAACAAAAAAGATGGACAGGTTTAGTCACTTCTCCTACATTTGAATGGATCTTCAAATAAATAAGATGGACAGGTTTATTATTAGTCACCTCTCACGCACGTGCTGCACTGGTTGAACTAGCTAGCTAGCTGACAACCTTACTGCAAGAAAGAAGTTAGAAGTCAGAAACAATTCAGATTTCAACATTGATATATGCCACCCATTCTCTAGTCAAACCAATTCTGAACACATTGAAGTACCAGAAACATAAATCATGAATGGCTGGAATGGGCCAGAACAGGAAAAAACTAGAAACATGTTTAGCCATGCAGTAGATTTTTACAAAAACTTGTTTGGAGCTGTGGAAGATTTAGGAGTTCATTTGGGAGTGAAGTTCTGGGATGAAGAAGATAAGGTAACCACTTCTGAGCATGAGCTTTTAGAAGCTCCTTTTACTGAAGATGAGATCAAGACTGCTATTTTTGAATCTTATGCTGAAGGAGCCCCTGGGCCTGATGGCTTTTCTTTCCTCTTTTATCAAGTTTTTTGGGAAACTATAAAAATAGATTTTATGAATCTGGTCAAGGACTTTGAATCTGGCCAGTTAAACCTAGATAGAATCAATTACGCCATTATCACCCTGATCCCAAAAGAGGCTGAGGCCAAGCACCTTAAGAAGTTTAGACCTATCAGCCTCATAAACTGTAGCTTTAAGATTTTTGCAAAAGCGCTCAATAACAGACTGATTAGGTTAGCTGCCAGGCTTATCTGTGCTAATCAAACAGCTTTTATTAAGGGAAGATTTATCTTGGAAAGCGTGGTAGCAGCCCATGAAATCATTCATGATATCCGTAGGTGTAATGAAAGTGGGGTCATTCTGAAACTAGATTATGAGAAAGCATATGACAGGGTCAGTTGGGGGTTTATTGAGGAGATGCTTTTTTCTAGAGGTTTTGGGGCCAAATAGAGAGGTTGGATGAGAAAGGTTATACAGGGTGGTTCTATTTGTATTAGAATCAATGATGAAAATAGTGTTTATTTTAAACCTGGGAAAGGTCTTAGGCAAGGGGACCCTTTATCCCCAATCATGTTCAACTTGGTTGCTGACATTTTCACAAGAATGCTTATGAAAGCAGCTAGATCCAATCTTGTTGTTTGCCAAGGGCTTTAGATGGAGGTGTGCTGAGTCTGCAGTATGCTGATGATACAGTCCTTTTTCTAGAGAATGATTTAGAAAAAGCTAATAATCTCCTGTGGCTGTTAATTTGCTATGAGAAAATGACTGGTATGAAAATAAACTATGACAAAAGTGATATGTTAACCATTGGCGTTGAGGAGGATAGAATAAATGAGTTAGCAAAAATTTTCTGCTGCAAAAAAGGTGATTTTCCAATAAAATATCTGGGTGTACCCCTGCATTTCACGAAGTTAAGAAAAGAAGATCTTGATTGACAAAATCATCAAAAGGATAGCTGGATGGAAGGGTAGACTTAATTTTATCTTATGCTGGTCGACTGACTTTGCTAAAAGCTTGTTTGGCCAGTATCCCAATTTACCTCATGTCTATTATTAAATTTCCAAGATGGGAGATTGATATGATTAATTCTCATGGAAGATTTTTGTGGAACAACAATGAAGACCATCATAAATATCACCTGGCTCATTGGCAGCTAGTAGCCCAACAGAAAGAGTTAGGTGAGCTAGGAATACCTGATCTGAGAAATCTCAACCTTTCCTTGCTTAGTTCTTGGATTTTCAGATATGGGTTGAATGAGAATGCCATTTGGCATAAATTACTGATTACAAGTATACAACTGAGAGTCCTAATATCTGTTGCTCTTTGAGGACCCAGATCTCCCCTTTTTGGAAAGGGGTCTCCTGGGCTCTGCAAGTAGCAAAAACGGGGATTATCTGGAAAGTTGGGGATGGTAAAAGAATACGGTTTTGGGAAGATCATTGGTTTGGTAACTCTAGTTTAGCAATCCAATTTTGGCCTCTGTATGTTATTTGTAATCAACAAGGCAGACAATAAGTCAAGTCTGTGATGGGGAGGCATTGATGCTCTCTTTCACTAGAACTGTTTCTGAATCCCTTATGAAGATATTGCAAGGAAGGGAATTAAATTGGATACTCTATGTCCTATGTGCTACAGATTTGATGAAGATATTGGCCATTTATTCTTTAAATGCAAAATTGCAAATACATTAAACTATGTTGGTTGCTTCTGAATTTGGAAAAGGTGAGGGTGGATTTATTAAAACAAGGAACAATACAAGATATGCTTACCAAAATCTGGGGACTTCGCAGTGACATAAAGCAGAAAATAATTCTACTCATGTGGTGCTGGTGGTCTGTGCGCAATAAGACTACTATAGGTGAACGGAGGAAAAGTGCTCAAGAAGTTGTTAACGAAGTGAATTACCATATGATGGTATGGAATCTAACTCACCAGCGGTCTAATACAAGAATCAAACAAGTTGTAAAACAAAGATGAAAAGTGCCCCCAGAAGATGCTTACAAAATAAACTGTGATGGGGCATTCTTACCTAGTACTAGCCAAGGTGGATGGGGCTTTGTCATTCGTGATCATGCAGGGCAGGTTGTGATGGCAGGAGCAGGTGCAGCTGATCATCTGATGAATGCTTACCATGCAGAAACGTTGGCATGCATAAAGGGTCCCGAACAAGCTTCTGTGTTAGGTTTGGAACACATCATCCTGGAAACTGATGCTGAGGTGGTAGTCAACGCGGTTAAGAATCAACTTTTTGATAGATCTCCTCTAGGAGTGATGTTTAGAGAGATTAGATCTAGAATTTTATATGATTCTAATGAGTGTATTATCTCTCACTGCCCTCGGGCTTGTAATGAAGTTGCTCATACATTAGCAGCTATGGGTTTAAATTGTAAAAGTGGTTCTATGCTGTGTCAGGACTATTTGCCTGAGTCTGTAAACCTGCTAATGTCCAGCGATTTGTTTGGATGAATGTATTAATGGAAACCTTTTCAAAAAAGAACTATTTCTGAATCCCTTATGAACCTCTTGTTTGAACTGGTGGGTATCATGAAGGAGGTCAGCCTCATTGATGAGCCTGATCAAATCATTTGGAGTTTTAGTTCTACAAGAAATACAATGCCTTTATGCAGTCATTAATAATCATGGTGTGAAACCAGTCTATGTCCATGTTGTGTGGAAGCTTAGGATACCTCCGAGGGTTCAAATTTTCTTATGGCTTTTGTCCAAGAATAAATTGCTTACTAGGGATAATTTGTCTAAGAGAAAGAATGGATGACAAAACCTGTGTTTTTTGTTCTGAAATTGAATAAATATATCACTTATTCTTTGACTGTTGTGTCGTGAAGAGGCTTTGGTGCGAGCTCTCTGATTGTCTGAGCTTAGATGGTGACTGGTCTTATGAAGCGGTTGCTTCTTTATGGTTATCTAATAAGAAACATTTATTAACAAATGTGATTTTTGCGGCTGCCTTGTGGAGGAAATTTATAAAGCTGCCGCGGGTTTGGTTCAACCCGCTTGTGAAGCTGAGTGGAGGAAATTTATAAAGCTGCAGCGGGTTTGGCCCAAAGCATTATTGGATTTTCATGTACGAGTACAGATCTGCCACTAAATTAATTTGGGTTCAAAACCTCAATAGTTTTGTCCCTGACTTGCCTCCAAATCTAGCCTTTTATACTTTCTTCAGGCGAGAGTAAACTCTGGCTCCCATAAATACTAATCTGGATTGTACTCTGCACTGTAAATGCATTGCCAGTTAACCCTCGTTTTCACATCCTAGCAACAAATCTGACGGATCGGTTTTTCCCAAAGACACAAGTGTGGGCATAAGTGATTGATGATTCTTTGATTCTTTCTGTCTCCTAGCGTTACCTTGAATTTGTACAAATGCATGAGTGGTAAACATTCATTCCTCCCTGAACTTGAATCAATTTCCAAACAAATGAGAAATTGCCAAATGATTTCAGGAGTTGGAGAGTGAGAATTCTCTCTTATTGTTATTATTTGTTCACTATTGGATGCAGTTTTAATTGATTCTTTGCTATCAAGTCCTAATATTTTTGTTTGGCCAATTGTCAAATGCTACATATAATCTGAATGGGCTAAGATTCCTGGGAGGATCATGAGGGTTAACAACGTGAACAAGCACAATAACTCAAAGTTTCATGCCTGTAACTTTGGGCATTTTCAAGTCTACAGACATGGGCTGTTGAGAAACACAAGTTCAAGAGAAGTTCTGGAAACTGATGTCTGGAAGTAAGGATTATTGATCATCAAAACTAATTTCCACATATTGTGTTTAATTTTGATTGGAAGTTGGAACAATACTGCAAAGATGTTATATCAATGTTCCTTATTTCAACTATTGATGGACAAAACTTCTGTTTATTTAGTGCAGAAACATCCATCATGTGAGCTCATGTGAACCAATCATGATCTAGATTTTCACATCTTCCCTAATAAGCTCGGATCTAACTTTTGCATGTTCGATCGATTTGCAACAAGTCATTTCATTCACATTGCTAATCTAGCTAATAGTTAAAATTACCACGTCATTATTGCTATAATCTGCATGAGCTCAGATTTTGTAGGTGATGGGAAGAGCTAGCAAATATTACCTATATATAGATCGGCGCGGCACGCAGCTGAACGAGGAACGTACGTAAGCGGCGCGGCGCAGATTCGAAGCTCGCGGCGCGGCCTCGGCAGATCGATGGCTGATGGCCGGCCAGCTCCAACTCGTGTGGGTCTGCGGCGGCGTGCACGGCCGGCGAGGAGCGGCCTGACACGGTCTGCTTTGTTTGCGTCGCTCGTTGGAGAAGTGAAAGTTTGAGAGACGAGCTAGTTTGAGACAGTGAGAAAGACAGAGGTGGCTTGCGGGACAACGACAGCACAGTGATCGAGTTTGATTTGCCCGCGAGAAACGGTGTAAAAAGCGGCCAACGCAAGGCGACCGCGGCTGACTGGTCAGCATCGCCATGCATTTACAATCGTGGGGTCCAGTGGCGCAGTCGATGAGACAGGCTAGTGGCAGGCGACCGTAGGCGTTGTTTAGGCCTTGTTTACTTAAAAAATTTTGCAAAATATAAATAGTAGCACTTTTATTTCTATTTGACAAATGTCCAATTATAGACTAACTAGACTTAAAAGATTCGTCTCCTCAATTCCGACTAAACTGTGCAATTGGTTTTTATTTTCATCTATATTTAATACTCCATGCATACGTCTAAAGATTCGATGTGACGGGGAATCTGAAAAGTTTTGCAAAATTTTTGGAGAACTAACCCAGTTCTAAAAAATTTTGCAAAATTTTTTAGATTCTCTGTTACATTAAATCTTTATGTGCATGTATAAAGTATTAAATATAGACGAAAATAAAAACTAATCATAGTTTGATCGGAATTGACGAGACGAATCTTTTAAGCCTAGTTAGTTCATGATTTGACAATAGTTACCCCAGAACCAAAAGGTTTTCAAGATTATCTGTCACATCAAATCTTACGAATCTTTTGATCCTAGTTTAGTCCATGATTGGACAAACAAATAAAAGTACGACAGTAGCGAAATCCAAAATCTTTTCGCATCTAAACATAAGTTTTTCAAAAAAAAATTTAAATTTTTGGTCACATCAAAACATATAGTACATATATAAAACATTAAGTATTGAGATCCAACCGATGAAAACAGAATATACCTCTTCGCTGGGATTTATCTTAAAGAGTCCCTACATTTTCTTGAAAACAACCTGCCGCGGTCCAAAGCGTATAGGAAAAACACACTTCGCTGTTTTGAAAACGTATTCCGTTCTGGTTTAATTCAAAATACATTTTCTATATTTACAGTTTTGCCACTGAGATTGTTTTGTCCATAAAATATTCGTTTTAACTCCCAGTAGCGAAATCTAAAATCTTTTCGCATCTAAACAAGGCGGGCTCTAGGTTTTTCAAAAAAAAATAAATTTTTGGTCACATCAAAACATAGAGTACATATATAAAACATTAAGTATTGAGATCCAACGGATGAAAACAGAAAATACCCATTAGCTGGGATTGGATTTTTCTTTGAGTTTCTACGTTTTCTTGAAAATAACCCGCGGACGCTTTGTTGTTTTGAAAACCTATTCCGTTCCGGTTTAATTCAAAATATGTTTTCTATATTTATAGTTTTGCCTGAGATTGTTTTGGGTATAAAATATTTGTTTTAACTTCGATTTGACTCATTCAAATTGCGTTAGACTCGTCTTTGAAAGATCTACATGTTAATAACTTTATTTCACCAGTTTGCAACTTTTTGATTTCGTGACCCTATTTAATTAATTACTTTTCTATAGAAAATCTTAGAAAAATCATAACTTCTCTGTTTTAGCCCTGATTTTCATGATCTTTACGTCTTTGTGATCGTAACGCTGCGTGGAATCATTTTATAAACTCTTCATACTGTTTTTATATGGTTGGTGAACTGTTCTAATTGTAGCCTTGTTTGCTTCGTGTATGTTGTCTCCGATTGTTTATTTGTGTGTTGATGATCGATGATCGAGTTTAGACGGTGAGCAGTTTTTGGTGATCAAGATTAGAGACTTGACAACAAGTAAGACCAGAAGAACCAAAAGGATCAACAAGAGCAATTGGATTAAGGCATGTATAATAATTTGGGTTTTAATTCAGTGACCATGATCTTGTGACTTGATTAATGTTTAAGCAACAAATGATAAAAATGATTTTTTAGCAACTTGAGGATTTATCTTTACGTGATCACCCGGGATAATAGTGCAACCTGAGGGCTATAATGGCTCTGGCTTTAGTTAAGTATGAGTAACTTTCTAGCTCGTTAGCGGTTACCTGTGTGGCGCAATTGGGGAATAGCAGACCATGGATTCCTGCGGTTGGATCACACGGACTGACTACATTATTTATGTCACATTGATCATGAGATTGTGAGATCTATACAATCTAGTTGCTATACTTGTGAAGTTCGACATGGACTTGCTATTTCCCCCATATTCAAGAAGAGTGTTAGACTTGTGATAAACCAGTCAGTTGCATCCTGTAGAGTGGAGTTAATACCCGAGTATCTTCCGTTGTTTGCTGCCTAAGGTTACCTCTGATTTATTACGTACGTTGTATAATTTATGCATTATCTTCTATATGTGAGACTTGGCTTCTAAAACTCACATATGGTGCATATCTGATTTTGTCCTTAAAATCGGGTATTACATATTTGATTCAATCATAGGTTAACTAGGCTCAAAAGATTTATCTCACAAAATAAAAGCAAATTATATTTAGTTCCCAAAAAAATTTGCAGAATTTTTCAGATTCCATGTCACATCAAATCTTTAGACGCACGCATGAAGTATTAAATATAGACAAAAATAAAAACTAATTACACAGTTTGGTCGGAATTGACAAGATAAATCTTTTGAGTCTAGTTAGTACATGATTGGATAATATTTATAAAATACAAACGAAAGTGGTACTATTCCTATTTTGCAAAATTTTTTGGAACTAAACAAGGCCCGTTTAGTTGACAAAAATTTTAGATTTTAGGTACTGTATCATTTTCTTTTATTTATGGTAAAAATTGTATAATTATAGACTAATTAAGATCAAAAGATCCATTTCATAATTTACAGGCAAATTATATAATTATTTTTTATTTTTGTCTAAATTTAATACTTCATGCATGTGGCGGAACTAAACAAGCCTCACACTAGGGCCTTGTTTAGTTCCCAAAAATTTTGCAAAACTTTTCAGATTCCCCGTCACATCGAATCTTTAGACATATGCATGGAGTATTAAATATAGATGAAAATAAAAACTAATTACACAGTGTGGTCGGAATTGACGAGACGAATCTTTTGAGTCTAGTTAGTCTATAATTAGACAATATTTGTCAAATATAAATAAAAGTGCAACTATTTATATTTTGCAAAAAATTTTGGAAGTAAACAAGGGCTAGGAGCATGAGGAGCCGTCCAAGTCAACGGTATAGCAATGAGCAGCAGTACGAGCCGTCCAATCACCAGCAGCAAGGAGGCGTGTTCACCAGCAGCAAGGCGAGGCGGCAGCGCGCGATGCCAACCCCGATACGCGCGCGTATCTTTACGTGGCCCCATTTGTTGTCAGGTGGCGCAGTGTTTGCACTTGGCAGGCCATGGCGCCGTGTTTTTGGCCGCCATGGGTGTCAGGCGTGCGGCGCCGTGCAGGTGGCCTGCCCTTCGCTTGCAAGCATCCCGGCCGGCCTCGACCGCGCGGCTTGGACCGGCTTGATCCGCAAATCGACGCTGCTCTGTGTGGGGGAAGGAAGGCTCATCTCATTGTCTTGAGCCACTGAGAAGAGGGAGGCTGACCCTAAAATTCAAAAATTTTTAAGATTTTCTATAAAATCTAATTTTTAGACGCATACATTAAGTACTAAATATAGACGAAAATAAAAATTAATTACATAGTTTGGTCAAAATACGAGACGAATCTTTTGAGTCTAGTTAGTCTATGGTTGGACAATAACTATCACAAACAACCGAATGTGCTACAGTGTCGCGAAATTTTTTCCTTCAAAAACTAAACATGCCATTGGAGATATGGCTCTTTAGGCCTTGTTTAGATCCGAAATTTTTTTGAATTTGGGGTGAACTATTTTCTCTCTAAATTATTTTAGAAGTTGCCAAACATCATGAATTTCAAAACGAAATTTACCAAACTGTCGGAGATGCTCTGACAGAATATCTCGATCCACTTGTGATAGCCGCGCCATTATTGTTCATCCATATCATTTTTTCTTTCACCAGTATTTTGAACATACATTTAATTAAAACATTAAACAAGGTTGTTCTGAATATGCCGGATAATTCAGATGCAAATTTAATTTGTTGCATAGGTTATCTATAGGATAATTTAAATTTAAGTCTACGAGTTAAACTAGTTACACTGTTTTACATAATACCATCTGGTATTATTATCAATGATATTAGAATCTAGCCACACTATATATTATTATCCAGCTGATCAACGTGTGGCCTGCTAATATATTGACCGTAGTTAGTTTATGATTGGACAATATTTGCCACAAACAAACGAAAGTGCTATAATAGCGAAATCCAAAAAGTTTTCGAATCTAAACAAGACAATTTCTAGGATTTATATTTTTTCTAGCTAGTTGAAATTTAATCCTTAAATTAATACATAAAAGCATTGTTTTTCTATAGCATCATAAATTATTTTTTGTATATTTATTCTACTATTTTTATATAGTGAACAAAATAATAGAATTATTTTTATGTAGTGAACAAAATAATAGAATTAGTAGTAAAAGTATTGGACACTCCGGTGGTAGTACTTGCAAATTAATCGTTCACGAGGGGTATATTTATTTACTAAACAAAATAATATAATTTATAATAAAAAATGATCCCAGGCAAGTGCACTCTGATTAGCACTAGCGAATTAACAGCTCACAGGTTAAGATGTGATTATTTACTGAACAAAGTGATAGAACCGTTAATAAAAAAAGTGAGACTTTTTTTACTAACACACGCAAATTTACCCCTCGGACACACAAGTAATTAGCACTGATTTATTGAATAAAGTGATAAGCCTCGATGATTAGCATAGGCAAATTAACCAAGGTCAGAGCAACTCCAAGAGAAGAGCTATCCATGTTATGTATTCTATATTTGGCTATTTTGGAAGAGAAAAGAGAGTCCAACAGCTATTGTATTTGGTTTGCTAAAATAGCAAGTCATCTATCCCGGAGTTCTCGCATGGTAAATATAGCTTGTATGTCCCGCTAGCCATATGATTTGCCATATAGAAAGACTGTTGGAGATTTTTGTTTTTTTACATGATTTTCTATTTTAGAGGTTGGCTAAATCTTGAATTTAGCCATCCATTTTTATCAACTCTCTTGGAGTTGCTCTCATGTAATTATTTACTAAACAAAATTATAGGAATAATCGCTCAATGCTAAATGTAATTATTTACTTAATAAAATAAAAAATTAGTAATAAAAATAATCTCACATCGACGGGATGCCCCGACGATTAGCAATGTTGATATACTTATTTACTCAAAGTATGTACCGGTAATAAAAAATGTCGACCGGTGAGTGGACGCGACAATAATTAACGCAGTTTGAATTAATCTGAGCACGCGAGCATGTAATTATTTAGTGAATAAAATGATAGATTCACTAATAAAAAATAACCTGATCGGTGATTGGATGGGCCGATTAACACGTACTAGCAAATTAATTACTCATATGTTAGGATATAATTATTTATTGAACATAGTGATAGTACCAGTAATAAAATTATATGGAGGTTCCCATAATTAACACTGGACAGTCAGAGGTGGGGCCCTATAAATAGTAGATGAGTATTTAATAAAGTTTTTTTACTATGTAAGCATCGCTGTATAAGCAAAAGTACACTCTATAATATTATTTTATATTATAAATAATTCTGTTCAAGTTTACTGCGCCACGTACGCCCAGTAATTATTGTGACCATTTAATTTGGTAGTCAATTTTTCAACGGCTGTGAACATACGTGGAATCGCACCCAAATCACTGCACCTATATGACGCCACCCTTGTGTAGTTTTAAAAAAATTCAAAATTTTTTAGATTCCTAGTTACATTGAATCTTGTGCACATGTATGAAGCATTAAATTTAGATAAAATAAATAACTAATCGCACAGCGTAATTTGCGAGACGAATCTTTTGAACTTAGTTAATTTATAATTTGATAACATTTAGCAAATACAAACAAAATGGTACCGTGATCATTTTTAAAAAAAAAGTGGAATTAAACAAGGAGGTACAGGCATATCATTAGTCCAGGCGGAAATATGGAAACGCAGACTAGCCAGGCGGAGGCCAACAGGGGAACAACCCATCATTTTTTTAGAGCTTCAGGTACTGCTACTAGTGCAATTTTTTTTTTATCTGCAAACAATAGCGCTGAGTAGCCTAGGAGTACTGCCTAGGACTGCTAGCAGTGACGAATCTAGAAAAATATTTAGAGGAGCCTGCTGTTACTTTAAGTTAACTTCAGTCCCTTCTTAAATAGCATCAATGATAAAAATTTATAGAAGGGGCTAAGGGGGGGCTACGTGGGTTCTACGGCCGAAGGTGGGGCTGGAGCCCCACCAGCCCCACCGTTGGCTCTGTCGCGGACTGCTAGTATAGCAATGAAGAGACATAGGAGTACGAAGGAGCGGAGAATTCAGACACGAGTGGAGGAGGAAAATGGTGGGAGCTTATTTTTTTTATAAAAAGATTTTATTTTTTTAAAAAGAATATCCAAAGGGTATCAATTAGTGGCGGAGCGTGGGAAAAAATTAAGGGGGGCTAATTTCAGTATGCATTTGCATATTGTGATCTATTATGAGCCTATAAACAAACGAGCGAGTGCACATGTCACTTGCCGTAGTTCAGAGAGCAAGCAACAATTGCAGGACAATAGTTTGCTTGCATGCATCCATGCAAAATTACTCCAAGGCAAGAGGGGCAACCGCCCAGTTTCGCCTAGCAACTCGCAACAGACTATGTGTGGCGTGAGTGGTTCGCTCCGAAAACTAAAAAGTGTTTAAGATTTTCTGTCAAATTGAATCTTTCGGCACATGCATGTAGCACTAAGGGGGTGTTTGGGACTGCTCCGCTCTATTTTCAGCTCCGCTCCACGTTTTTTAGCCAAACGGTTTCAGATCCACGCACTCAGTTCGAGAAAAAAGAGTGGAGTTGTGATAGCATCTAAAGAGGTACTCTATAAACTCTAGTTTTTTGTGGAGCTGCTCCATGGTAGAGTTTGTGGAGCAGTCTCAAACACCCTCTAAATTTGAAGGAAAATAAAAACTAACTGCATAGTTTAAGTGTAGACGAAACTTTTAATCCTAATTAGTCAATAATTAGATAATATTTATCACAAACAAACAAAAACGCTAAGCGAAATCTAAAATTTGTTTCCATCCAAACAAGGCGAGGTCTCCGTCTGCCGCGTTCCGTCGCACGCCGAGCATTGCTCCGCGGTCGCTGGCAGGCGGGAGCCGTGCGGGCGCGGGGCCGCGAGTCAGTCGCCGGGGCGCGCAGGCGCGAGCGAGGTGACAGCGCGACGTATCCTCCAGATCTTCCGCAAAAAGAGAACAGAGAAGGGCGCCGGCAGAAAAGCGCCCCCGCTGTCGGTGGGACTTTGCAGTTCCTGCCAGGTCAAGCTTCGTTTACCGGTCTCAGCGTTTTTGTTGCTCCTTCAGTCCTTTCTCCGGTAGTTGACGAGGCAGCAAAGAGTATTCATTCACTCAGACGACGACGACATGTTTACTACTCCTAATCCTAGGAGAAATTGTATAATATTATTAGTGTCGGCAGCATTACGATCTACTCCTTTGGATAGTTTGGATTAGGCATAGGATTGTTTGCTTTGCCATATGGGGTAAGCGGCACATGTTCTGGGCTTTATAATACTGCACCAGCTTGTACGGAGCACACACTGTGAGGCTGTTATTGATCTGATATGCATACAGATTGGGAATCTTGGTACACGAGGACTGGGCTTCCATTTTTAGGAAACCACCACCAGACGTATCTGGTAGAATATTTAAAGCACTAGTACATCTGTGTATATACTCCCTCCGTTCCAAATAAGTGTCGTTTTCGCTTCCTAGAAATAACTTTAACTAAATATATAGTAAAAAATATTAAATATCATTGAGAAGCTCTTTAAGTCTAGTTTTTTAACAAATTTATTTAGAGATATAAATATTGTACGTATTTTCTACAAATCGAGTCAAACTTGTGGCACGGAAACCTAAATCGACACTCTTTTTGGGACGGAGGGAGTAACTCTCTTGTCTATAAAATAATCAATTTCTAGAGTTGTCCTAATTCAAACTTTTTAAACTTTGACTAAATTTTTAGAAAAAAAATGATAAGATTTACATTATCAAATTAGTATCATTTAATTTATCTGTCATTTTATGTCATAAATATTGTTACTCTTTTACGTAAAATTCGTCACTCATGGATTTTAGTAATTGATTCTTTCGTGGACGGACGCTATATTATTATTATTGCTTCCCACTGGTATGTGGTCGCTGCTGTATGTTACTACCAGTCTACCACTACCACACTACCTGGCTTTGTTTAGTTTCTAAAAAGATTTGCAAAATTTTTTAAATTCTCCATCACATCGGCATATGCATGGAGTATTAAACATTGATAAAAGAAATAACTAATTACATAGTTTACCTATAATTTGCGAGATAAATCTTTTGAGTCTAGTTAATACAAACGAAAGTGTTACCGTATGCATTTTGCAAAATTTTTTGGAACTAAACAAAGCCTAGCAGCGGCAGAATTGCTCCAGTACTTCTGTTGCTCAACAACTGACCACCGGACTCAATCTCACAGTTCTCAATTGGTACCAACCTCACAGTCAAGGCCATTTTTCATCATAGAAATTGGACATGTTTGATAGAACTCCTCTCCTCCTCAAGTACTCCTATAGACTAGGTTAAGCACTTAAGCCAAAAAAACGACTCCGGTTCCTCTATTGATAAAGGAAACAGTTCACACTCCTAAAGTGTTTGATAAGCTTCGTCCAGAGAACTGTTGTTAGGGCCAGAACTGAAGTCGTGCCAAACAAACCATAAGTTTTGATTAATCCTAGGCCCTTCAAGCATGTCGTCTGTAAAGCACACACATAAGCATATTTAGTTTTAACCTTGAGAAAGTTGCCCTACCAGGCAATAAGATCTAGCTAATCACAACTTCTTTCTCCGTTCTAATTTGTAGGTTATTTTGGTTTATCTGAGACACAATTTTTACTATAAATCTAGGATATCATTGCCATGCATATAGCAAAAGTTATGTAATATAAAGAGCTAAAACGATATACTCTATATATTTTAGAACTGAGCAAGTATATCGTTTAAGTTTATCTACCGAATCTATAAGCCATTTAGTAATATTTTTTTCTTACAATATATAAATCAGTAAATATTACTTTCAGCCACAATTTTTCAGAAAAACGAATAAGTTATGAATTTAATACTAAGATTGCTACCTAGACCTGTCAGCTTCTCCACAACGTGAACCACAACGTTAATTACGGCCTTTTTACAGCCGCTGCTGGCCCGCTACAGCATGCATGCTCGGATCGCCGGCTGCTCCTGTTGCTGATGGTGGACGGCGAGCCTCGTTTTCCCGCGGGCCCCGCCGCAAAGGCACAAAATAATTGCTCGGTACGGAGGCGATCTGAGACCCAAGCTCCTCCCCTCCTCCCCCTATGGTGCGGCACCATGTGGCTGGGGCCCGCCTCCCCTCCCCACCCAATCACCCGCGCAGAAACTTGTGAAATTGATACTAATGCAGAAATTTGTGAAAATCCTAGGAAAATAATCATAGATCCAAAAAATGTGAAACTGATTTTTTTAGATTCATAACTTAATCCTCTACCCATGGAAAATATGTTTGCATATGTACTTGAGCCAAAGTTTCTTTATTTATTATAATGTGCAAAATTTGATAAATGCAAATAAATTTCCTAGGGCTCTACAAATTGCAACACAAATTTTATTGGATCTGTTGTGATGTGTCCTTACCTGGAGAAATGCATATGCACAAGCACAACCATCTTTGCATTATAATGATTTATATGCTTTTGCCTTATACTGTGAAAAATATTAAATTTTTGTAGACATTAAATACTATCTTTACATTATGTCCTATTGAATAGTTTGACAGAGGAGCACATACCTATCGTTATCACGACCTGGGGTTCTCCGGCCTCGGCCTCTGCTTCGACTACAATGCGATGGAGCTACAAATTGGATTTCAAGGTTTAGTGGAGGCTTTGTGAACCTATGTTGATTGGACTATAAAATTTGAGGTTTGCCCTTAGCTCACAATTTATATATCTTGTGGTGCTGGTTATGCATTATTTTCACTGTTTCAGTTTGTCATTTTGACTAGCCTCTCCCTAGTAGCGCTTAGAATTCCTGTTGTCTAGATGCTGCTTAATCTCGTTTCAATAAAAGCCGAGTAATGTTGTTCTTGAAGACAGTGTGAAAGAGCTGAAGCTAGATAGCTGCATTAGAACGGAATGGTACGTTGTGCATGATTAATTGTGGAAAAAAATCCATAGGACCTGTGTGTAACCTCTTCCAAGTTTATAGTGTCTTTTTTTGTTAGGTAGAGTTTGGATACAGTTACTAACATGTGACATCTGGTTCCTTCAAGCAAACATTGAATTAAACTAGTTTATTTTTAAAGTTAAATTTTACTCCAATCTAAAAAGAAAGGTTTTGTAAATTTATCATTCACCTCGTAAAAGTTCAAGCTTCTTAATTCCAAGACTAGATGGCTTGTGTGTAAATACCAAAATATATGATTATCACTCTTTCAAGTTCATTGAACTCACCACAAATATCACAGTTAAAGATGTTTTTTTACAACTAAGAAGTTGCACAGTATCAATAGTTCTCAATGACTTTCTTTGATTTGTTGTAGCAGCCAATTTTTTTTTTCTGAAATTTAACAAACTAAAAAGTTTAGTTTTGATATCAGATTTTGATCACATGGAGCGATCTGATCTCTGCTTTTAATTTCCTTTGCCACAACCAGCGGACAACCATGATGCCTGCCCCTGCGCAGGGGCTCTTGCACAATGACCCTTGCATAGCAGTAAAAGCACTAGTGGCAGGGGTTATGGCACCCTAAGCGTGGCTCCTCAGCTTGACCGGTCACCATCGTCTGCCTTGATGAGCGCCCCCACCGCCCCCACCCCCCCAGCTGCCCGCACTCCTCAACGTGGCAGAACGCAGAATTTGCCCACATTGGCGAACAATTCCGGCCATGCATCTGAGCTGCTGCTTTGATTCAATCAATAATATCAGGCTGACTGAAAAATAATTTTCACGGTAGTTTCTGATCTTCATTCAGTCAATGAAATCAAGTTCACTTTATTTAGATGTGAATTTTTTTTGAATTTCGCTAGTAGCATTTTCGTTTGTTTGTGGTAAATATAGTCCAATCATAGACTAATTAGGGTCAAAAGATTCGTCTCGCGATTTACAGATGTGTAATTAGTTTTTGTTTTTGTTTTCGTATATATTTAATGCTTCATGCATGTGCCGTGTTTTTGTTTTCGTATATATTTAATGCTTCATGCATGTGCCGCAAGATTCGATGTGACGGAGAATCTTGAAAACTTTTTGGTTTTTGGGTGAACTAAACAGTCTGACCTAAACAAATATCATTCTATGTCAATGTTTAGACTCCGATATCAGGGTAGATCAAATGTTTAGATGAGCTCTGAAACAAATGTTCTGATGATATGCCTCTAATACCTTTTCAAGATACGGTTGTTATATCTGACCATTAGCAAACTGCACTTTGTCAATAGCTAGCTGTAACACCCTAAATTTGGTTCTTTGGAAATAGAGCTAAAATAATTTAATTTTGTATTTTTGTGCTCATGAGAAGAGAGGAAAATAATATTTTTCATTAAAATAAAATTTATCATAGAGCTTAGTAACATGATTTGGTGCATTCATGCTGAGACATATGTTATTTTGTGTTGATTGCTTTTGGTTTGTATTTAATTGTCCTCAAAATCCTTTTGAAAAGGCTTTGAAAAAAAACAAAACAGAAAAGAAATTAGAAATAAAAAAAAGAGAAAGCCTCCCTGGATCTGGCCCGAAGCCCAGCGCCCCTCTCCACCCTAGGCCCAGCAATTCGGCCCCGCAGGCCAGGCCAGACGCGCGCCCCCCTCCTTTCCTTCTTGGCACTGACATCCCGGACCCACCTGTCAGCGTCTTTCCCCTTCCTTTCCTTCTTCTCCAGCGTGTTCGCCACGGACTCCATACCCGAGCAGGGCTCGAATCCGCTTCTTCCGTGATTTGGTGCAGGGACTCCCAAATTAAGCCCCTATAAAGGTTTGTGTCTCGCCGCGCACTCCCCTTTC